>NC_057802.1:21034070-21035940 GCF_018294505.1 Triticum aestivum
TGAAAGTTGGCATGGTATCATCATTTCATCCACATAGCATGTGAAAGAAAGTAGGGAGGGTTACGACAAAAATTAGATGCACTTCGTGTACAAAATGGACAATCTCTTTCGAAGTATCAGGGTTTCATACGGAAACTCATCTGTTACAAAGGGATTTCAATTTTTGAACTTATTTGAACTCCAGACTTTTTGTGTGTTCAAAGCCACCTCATCAATTTTCAACCCTTTCTGACTTCATTTGTTATTTTTCATGCATTTACTTATTATTTTGAGCTATAAGACCCTAAAATAGAAAAGCATTTCAAATGAACTCTGAAAAGGTTGAAAGTTGGCATGGTATCATCATTTCATCCACATAGCATATGCAAGAAAGTTGAGAGGGTTACGGCAAAAAGTGGATGCACTGCGTGTACAAAATGGACAATCTCTTTTGAAGTATGAGGGTTACATACGGAAACTCGTCTATTACAATGGGATTTCATTTTTTTAAACTTATTTGAACTCCTGACTTTTTGTGTGTTCAAAATGCACCATTCAAAGCCACATCATCAATTTTTAACCCTTTCTGACTTCATTTGTTATTTTTCATGCATTTACTGCTTATTTTGAGCTATAAGACCCTGAAATTGAAAAGCATTTCAAATGAACTCTGAAAAGGCTGAAAGGTTGCATGGTATCATCATTTCACCCACATAGCATGTGCAAGAAAGTAGAGAGGGTTACGGCAAAATTGGATGCACTTCGTGTACAAAACGGACAGTCTCTTTCGAAGTATCAGGGTTTCATACGGAAACTCGTCGGTTACAAAGGGATTTCATTTTTTGAACTTATTTGAACTCCAGACTTTTTCGTTCAAAATGCACCATTCAAAGCCACGTCATCGATTTTCAACCCTTTCTGACTTCATTTGTTATTTTTCATGCATTTACTGCTTATTTTGAGCTATAAGACCCTGAAATTGAAAAGCATTTCAAATGAACTCTGAAAAGGTTGAAAGTTGGCATGGTATCATCATTTCATCCACATAGCATGTGAAAGAAAGTAGGGAGGGTTACGACAAAAATTAGATGCACTTCGTGTACAAAATGGACAATATCTTTCGAAGTATCAGGGTTTCATACGGAAACTCATCTGTTACAAAGGGATTTCAATTTTTGAACTTATTTGAACTCCAGACTTTTTGTGTGTTCAAAGCCACCTCATCAATTTTCAACCCTTTCTGACTTCATTTGTTATTTTTCATGCATTTACTTATTATTTTGAGCTATAAGACCCTAAAATTGAAAAGCATTTCAAATGAACTCTGAAAAGGTTGAAAGTTTGCATGGTATCATCATTTCATCCACATAGCATATGCAAGAAAGTTGAGAGGGTTACGGCAAAAATTGGATGCACTGCGTGTACAAAACGGACAATCTCTTGTGAAGTATCAGGGTTACATACGGAAACTCGTCTGTTACATAGGGATTTCATTTTTTTAAACTTATTTGAACTCCTGAATTTTTGTGTGTTCAAAATGCACCATTCAAAGCCACATCATCAATTTTTAACCCTTTCTGACTTCATTTGTTATTTTTCATGCATTTACTGCTTATTTTGAGCTATAAGACCCTGAAATTGAAAAGCATTTCAAATGAACTCTGAAAAGGCTGAAAGGTTGCATGGTATCATCATTTCACCCACATAGCATCTGCAAGAAAGTAGAGAGGGTTACGGCAAAATTGGATGCACTTCGTGTACAAAACGGACAGTCTCTTTCGAAGTATCAGGGTTTCATACGGAAACTCGTCGGTTACAAAGGGATTTCATTTTTTGAACTTATTTGAACTCCAGACTTTTTCTGTGTTCAAAATGCACCATTCAAAGCCAC
>NC_057802.1:21035950-21037005 GCF_018294505.1 Triticum aestivum
TTGAGCTATAACGCCCTGAAATTGAAAAGAATTCAAATGAACTCTGAAAAGGTTGAAAGTTCGCATGGTATCATCATTTCATCCATATAGCATGTGAAAGAAAGTAGGGAGGGTTACGACAAAAATTAGATGCACTTCCTGTACAAAATGGACAATCTCTTTCGAAGTATCAGGGTTTCATACGGAAACTCGTCTGTTACAATGGGATTTCATTTTTTTAAACTTATTTGAACTCCTGACTGTTTGTGTGTTCAAAATGCACCATTCAAAGCCACATCATCAATTTTTAACCCTTTCTGACTTCATTTGTTATTTTCCATGCATTTACTGCTTATTTTGAGCTATAAGACCCTGAAATTGAAAAGCATTTCAAATGAACTCTGAAAAGGCTGAAAGGTTGCATGGTATCATCATTTCACCCACATAGCATGTGCAAGAAAGTAGAGAGGGTTACGGCAAAATTGGATGCACTGCGTGTACAAAACGGACAGTCTCTTTCGAAGTATCAGGGTTTCATACGGAAACTCGTCGGTTACAAAGGGATTTCATTTTTTGAACTTATTTGAACTCCAGACTTTTTCTGTGTTCAAAATGCACCATTCAAAGCCACGTCATCGATTTTCAACCCTTTCTGACTTCATTTATTATTTTTCATGCATTTACTGCTTATTTTGAGCTATAAGACCCTGAAATTGAAAAGCATTTCAAATGAACTCTGAAAAGGTTGAAAGTTGGCATGGTATCATCATTTCATCCACATAGCATGTGAAAGAAAGTAGGGAGGGTTATGACAAAAATTAGATGCACTTCGTGTACAAAATGGACAATCTCTTTCCAAGTATCAGGGTTTCATACGGAAACTCATCTGTTACAAAGGGATTTCAATTTTTGAACTTATTTGAACTCCAGACTTTTTGTGTGTTCAAAGCCACCTCATCAATTTTCAACCCTTTCTGACTTCATTTGTTATTTTTCATGCATTTACTTATTATTTTGAGCTATAAGACCCTAAAATAGAAAAGCATTTCAAATGAACTCTGAAAAGGTTGAAAGTT
>NC_057802.1:21038117-21039106 GCF_018294505.1 Triticum aestivum
CCCTTTCTACTTCATTTGTTATTTTTCATGCATTTACTTATTATTTTGAGCTATAAGACCCTAAAATTGAAAAGCATTTCAAATGAACTCTGAAAAGGATGAAAGTTGGCATGGTATCATCATTTCATCCACATAGCATATGCAAGAAAGTTGAGAGGGTTACGGCAAAAATTGGATGCACTGCGTGTACAAAATGGACAATCTCTTTCGAAGTATCAGGGTTACATACGGAAACTCGTCTGTTACAATGGGATTTCATTTTTTTAAACTTATTTGAACTCCTGACTTTTTGTGTGTTCAAAATGCACCATTCAAAGCCACATCATCAATTTTTAACCCTTTCTGACTTCATTTGTTATTTTTCATGCATTTATTGCTTATTTTGAGCTATAAGACGCTGAAATTGAAAAGCATTTCAAATGAACTCTGAAAAGGCTGAAAGGTTGCATGGTATCATCCTTTCACCCACATAGCATGTGAAAGAAAGTAGGGAGGGTTACGACAAAAATTAGATGCACTTCGTGTACAAAACGGACAATCTCTTTTGAAGTATCAGGGTTTCATACGGAAACTCATCTGTTACAAAGGGATTTCAGTTTTTGAACTTATTTGAACTCCAGAATTTTCGTGTGTTCAGAATGCACTATTCAAAGCCGCATCATCAATTTTCAACCCTTTCTGACTTCATTTGTTATTTTTCATGCATTTACTTATTATTTTGAGCTATAAGACCCTAAAATTGAAAAGAATTTCAAATGAACTCTGAAAAGGTTGAAAGTTGGCATGGTATCATCATTTCATCCACATAGCATATGCAAGAAAGTTGAGAGGGTGACGGCAAAAATTGGATGCACTTCGTGTACAAAATGGACAGTCACTTTCGAAGTATCAGGGTTACATACGGAAATTCGTCTGTTACAAAGGGATTTCATTTTTTTAAACATATTTGAACTCCTGACTTTTTGTGTGTTAAAAATGCACCATTCAAA
>NC_057802.1:21039984-21040793 GCF_018294505.1 Triticum aestivum
ATCATTTCATCCACATAGCATATGCAAGAAAGTTGAGAGGGTTACGGCAAAAATTGGATGCACTTCGTGTACAAAACGGACAATCTCTTTTGAACTCCTGACTTTTTGTGTGTTCAAAATGCACCATTCAAAGCCGCATCATCGATTTTCAACCCTTTCTGACTTCATTTGTTATTTTTCATGCATTTACTGCTTATTTTGAGCTATAAGACCCTGAAATTGAAAAGCATTTCAAATGAACTCTGAAAAGGCTGAAAGGTTGCATGGTATCATCATTTCACCCACATAGCATGTGCAAGAAAGTAGAGAGGGTTACGGCAAAAAGTGGATGCACTGCGTGTACAAAATGGACAATCTCTTTTGAAGTTTCAGGGTTACATACGGAAACTCGTCTGTTACAATGGGATTTCATTTTTTTAAACTTATTTGAACTCCTGACTGTTTGTGTGTTCAAAATGCACCATTCAAAGCCACATCATCAATTTTTAACCCTTTCTGACTTCATTTGTTATTTTCCATGCATTTACTGCTTATTTTGAGCTATAAGACCCTGAAATTGAAAAGCATTTCAAATGAACTCTGAAAAGGCTGAAAGGTTGCATGGTATCATCATTTCACCCACATAGCATGTGCAAGAAAGTAGAGAGGGTTACGGCAAAATTGGATGCACTTCGTGTACAAAACGGACAGTCTCTTTCGAAGTATCAGGGTTTCATACGGAAACTCGTCGGTTACAAAGGGATTTCATTTTTTGAACTTATTTGAACTCCAGACTTTTTCTGTGTTCAAAATGCACCATTCAAAGCCAC
>NC_057802.1:21043515-21046198 GCF_018294505.1 Triticum aestivum
TTTACTTATTATTTTGAGCTATAAGACCCTAAAATAGAAAAGCATTTCAAATGAACACTGAAAAGGTTGAAAGTTGGCATGGTATCATCATTTCATCCACATAGCATATGCAAGAAAGTTGAGAGGGTTACGGCAAAAATTGGATGCACTGCGTGTACAAAATGGACAATCTCTTGTGAAGTATCAGGGTTACATACGGAAACTCGTCTGTTACAATGGGATTTCATTTTTTTAAACTTATTTGAACTCCTGACTTTTTGTGTGTTCAAAATGCACCATTCAAAGCCACATCATCAATTTTTAACCCTTTCTGACTTCATTTGTTATTTTTCATGCATTTACTGCTTATTTTGAGCTATAAGACCCTGAAATTGAAAAGCATTTCAAATGAACTCTGAAAAGGCTGAAAGGTTGCATGGTATCATCATTTCACCCACATAGCATGTGCAAGAAAGTAGAGAGGGTTACGGCAAAATTGGATGCACTTCGTGTACAAAACGGACAGTCTCTTTCGAAGTATCAGGGTTTCATACAGAAATTCGTCGGTTACAAAGGGATTTCATTTTTTGAACTTATTTGAACTCCAGACTTTTTCTGTGTTCAAAATGCACCATTCAAAGCCACGTCATCAATTTTCAACCCTTTCTGACTTCATTTGTTATTTTTCATGCATTTACTGCTTATTTTGAGCTATAAGACCCTGAAATTGAAAAGCATTTCAAATGAACTCTGAAAAGGTTGAAAGTTGGCATGGTATCATCATTTCATCCACATAGCATGTGAAATAAAGTAGGGAGGGTTACGACAAAAATTAGATGCACTTTGTGTACAAAATGGACAATCTCTTTCGAAGTATCAGGGTTTCATACGGAAACTCATCTGTTATAAAGGGATTTCAATTTTTGAACTTATTTGAACTCCAGACTTTTTGTGTGTTCAAAGCCACCTCATCAATTTTCAACCCTTTCTGACTTCATTTGTTATTTTTCATGCATTTACTTATTATTTTGAGCTATAAGACCCTAAAATTGAAAAGCATTTCAAATGAACTCTGAAAAGGTTGAAAGTTGGCATGGTATCATCATTTCATCCACATAGCATATGCAAGAAAGTTGAGAGGGTTACGAATTGGATGCACTTCGTGTACAAAATGGACAATCTCTTTCGAAGTATCAGGGTTACATACGGAAACTCGTCTGTTACAAAGGGATTTCATTTTTTTAAACATATTTGAACTCCTGACTTTTTGTGTGTTCAAAATGCACCATTCAATGCCACATCATCAATTTTTAACCCTTTCTGACTTCATTTGTTATTTTTCCTGCATTTATTGCTTATTTTGAGCTATAAGACCCTGAAATTGAAAAGCATTTCAAATGAACTCTGAAAAGGTTGAAAGTTGCCATGGTATCATCATTTCATCCACATAGCATGTGAAAGAAAGTAGGGACGGTTACGACAAAAATTAGATGCACTTCGTGTACAAAATGGACAATCTCTTTCGAAGTATCAGGGTTTCATACGGAAACTCATCTGTAACAAAGGGATTTCAATTTTTGAACTTATTTGAACTCCAGACTTTTTGTGTGTTCAAAATGCACTATTCAAAGCCACATCATCAATTTTCAACCCTTTCTGACTTCATTTGTTATTTTTCATGCATTTACTTATTATTTTGAGCTATAAGACCCTAAAATTGAAAAGCATTTCAAATGAACTCTGAAAAGGATGAAAGTTGGCATGGTATCATCATTTCATCCACATAGCATATGCAAGAAAGTTGAGAGGGTTACGGCAAAAATTGGATGCACTGCGTGTACAAAATGGACAATCTCTTTCGAAGTATCAGGGTTACATACGGAAACTCGTCTGTTACAATGGGATTTCATTTTTTTAAACTTATTTGAAATCCTGACTTTTTGTGTGCTCAAAATGCACCATTCAAAGCCACATCATCAATTTTTAACCCTTTCTGACTTCATTTGTTATTTTTCATGCATTTACTGCTTATTTTGAGCTATAAGACCCTGAAATTGAAAAGCATTTCAAATGAACTCTGAAAAGGCTGAAAGGTTGCATGGTATCATCATTTCACCCACATAGCATGTGAAAGAAAGTAGGGAGGGTTACGACAAAAATTAGATGCACTTCGTGTACAAAACGGACAATCTCTTTTGAAGTATCAGGGTTTCATACGGAAACTCATCTGTTACAAAGGGATTTCAATTTTTGAACTTATTTGAACTCCAGAATTTTCGTGTGTTCAGAATGCACTATTCAAAGCCGCATCATCAATTTTCAATCTTTCTGACTTCATTTGTTATTTTTCATGCATTTACTTATTATTTTGAGCTATAAGACCCTAAAATTGAAAAGAATTTCAAATGAACTCTGAAAAGGTTGAAAGTTGGCATGGTATCATCATTTCATCCACATAGCATATGCAAGAAAGTTGAGAGGGTTACGGCAAAAATTGGATGCACTTCGTGTACAAAATGGACAGTCACTTTCGAAGTATCAGGGTTACATACGGAAATTCGTCTGTTACAAAGGGATTTCATTTTTTTAAACATATTTGAACTCCTGACTTTTTGTGTGTTCAAAATGCACCATTCAAATCCACATCATCAATTTTGAACCCTTTCTGACTTCATTTGTTATTTTTCATGCATTTACTTATTAT
>NC_057802.1:21046219-21047545 GCF_018294505.1 Triticum aestivum
AAAAGGTTGAAAGTTGGCATGGTATCATCATTTCATCCACATAGCATATGCAAGAAAGTTGAGAGGGTTACGGCAAAAATTGGATGCACTTCGTGTACAAAATGGACAGTCACTTTCGAAGTATCAGGGTTACATACGGAAACTCGTCTGTTACAAAGGGATTTCATTTTTTTAAACATATTTGAACTCCTGACTTTTTGTGTGTTCAAAATGCACCATTCAAAGCCACGTCATCAATTTTTAACCCTTTCTGACTTCATTTGTTATTTTTCATGCATTTACTGCTTATTTTGAGCTATAAGGCCCTGAAATTGAAAAGAATTCAAATGAACTCTGAAAAGGTTGAAAGTTGGCATGGTATCATCATTTCATCCATATAGCATGTGAAAGAAAGTAGGGAGGGTTACGACAAAAATTAGATGCACTTCCTGTACAAAATGGAAAATCTCTTTCGAAGTATCAGGGTTTCATACGGAAACTCATCTGTTACAAAGGGATTTCAATTTTTGAACTTATTTGAACTCCAGACTTTTTGTGTGTTCAAAATGCACTATTCAAAGCCACATCATCAATTTTCAACCCTTTCTGACTTCATTTGTTATTTTTCATGCATTTACTTATTATTTTGAGCTATAAGACCCTAAAATTGAAAAGCATTTCAAATGAACTCTGAAAAGGTTGAAAGTTGCCATGGTATCATCATTTCATCCACATAGCATGTGAAAGAAAGTAGGGACGGTTACAACAAAAATTCGATGCACTTCGTGTACAAAATGGACAATCTCTTTCAAAGTATCAGGGTTTAATACGGAAACTCATCTGTTACAAAGGGATTTCAATTTTTGAACTTATTTGAACTCCAGACTTTTTGTGTGTTCAAAATGCACTATTCAAAGCCACATCATCAATTTTCAACCCTTTCTGACTTCATTTGTTAATTTTCATGCATTTACTTATTATTTTGAGCTATAAGACCCTAAAATTGAAAAGCATTTCAAATGAACTCTGAAAAGGATGAAAGTTGGCATGGTATCATCATTTCATCCACATAGCATATGCAAGAAAGTTGAGAGGGTTACGGCAAAAATTAGATGCACTTCGTGTACAAAATGGACAATCTCTTTTGAAGTATCAGGGTTTCATACGGAAACTCATCTCTTACAAAGGGATTTCAATTTTTGAACTTATTTGAACTCCAGACTTTTTGTGTGTTCAGAATGCACTATTCAAAGCCGCATCATCAATTTTCAACCCTTTCTGACTTCATTTGTTATTTTTCATGCATTTACTTATTATTTTGAGCTATAAGACCCTGAAATTGAAAAG
>NC_057802.1:21047555-21048465 GCF_018294505.1 Triticum aestivum
CATTTCAAATGAACTCTGAAAAGGTTGAAAGTCGGCATGGTATCATCATTTCATCCACATAGCATGTGCAAGAAAGTAGGGAGGGTTACGCCAAAAATAGATGCACTTCGTGTTTGAAATGGACAATCTCTTTCGAGGTATCAGGGTTTCATAGGGAAACTCATCTGTTACAAAGGGATTTCAATTTTTTGAAGTTATTTGAACTCCAGACTTTTTGTGTGTTCAAAATGCACTATTCAAAGCCACATCATCAATTTTCAACCCTTTCTGACTTCATTTGTTATTTTTCATTCATTTACTGATTATTTTGAGCTATAAGACCCTGAAATTGAAAAGCATTGCAAATGAACTCTGAAAAGGTTGAAAGTTGGCATGCTATCATCAGTTCATCCACATAGCATGTGCAAGAACGTAGGGAGGGTTATGCCAAATTTAAATGCACTTCGTGTTCAAAATGGACAATCTCTTTCGAAGTATCAGGGTTTCATACGGAAACTCATCTGTTACAAAGGGATTTCAATTTTTTAACTTATTTGAACTCCAGACTTTTTGTGTGTTAAAAATGCACTATTCAAAGCCACATCATCAATTTTCAACCCTTTCTGACTTCATTTTTTATTTTTCATGCATTTACTTATTATTTTGAGCTATAAGACCCTAAAATTGAAAAGCATTTCAAATGAACTCTGAAAAGGTTGAAAGTTGGCATGGTATCATAATTTCATCCACATAGCATATGCAAGAAAGTTGAGAGGGTTACGGCAAAAATTTGATGCACTTCTTGTACAAAATGGACAATCTCTTTCGAAGTATCACGGTTACATACGGAAACTCGTCTGTTACAAAGGGATTTCATTTTTTAAAACTTATTTGAACTCCTGACTTTTTGTGTGTTCAAAATGCACCATTC
>NC_057802.1:21048475-21049492 GCF_018294505.1 Triticum aestivum
ATCATCAATTTTCAACCCTTTCTGACTTCATTTGTTAATTTTCATGCATTTACTTATTATTTTGAGCTATAAGACCCTAAAATTGAAAAGCATTTCAAATGAACTCTGAAAAGGATGAAAGTTGGCATGGTATCATCATTTCATCCACATAGCATATGCAAGAAAGTTGAGAGGGTTACGGCAAAAATTAGATGCACTTCGTGTACAAAATGGACAATCTCTTTTGAAGTATCAGGGTTTCATACGGAAACTCATCTCTTACAAAGGGATTTCAATTTTTGAACTTATTTGAACTCCAGACTTTTTGTGTGTTCAGAATGCACTATTCAAAGCCGCATCATCAATTTTCAACCCTTTCTGACTTCATTTGTTATTTTTCATGCATTTACTTATTATTTTGAGCTATAAGACCCTAAAATTGAAAAGAATTTCAAATGAACTCTGAAAAGGTTGAAAGTTGGCATGGTATCATCATTTCATCCTCATAGCATATGCAAGAAAGTTGAGAGGGTTACGGCAAAAATTGGATGCACTGCGTGTACAAAATGGACAATCTCTTTCGAAGTATCAGGGTTACATACGGAAACTCGTCTGTTACAAAGGGATTTCATTTTTTTAAACTTATTTGAACTCCTGACTTTTTGTGTGTTCAAAATGCACCATTCAAAGCCACATCATCAATTTTTAAACATCTCTGACTTCATTTGTTATTTTTCATGCATTTACTGCTTATTTTGAGCTATAAGACCCTGAAATTGAAAAGCATTTCAAATGAACTCTGAAAAGGTTGAAAGGTTGCATGGTATCATCATTTCACCCACATAGCATGTGCAAGAAAGTAGAGAGGGTTACGGCAAAAATTGGATGCACTTCGTGTACAAAATGGACAGTCTCTTTCGAAGTATCAGGGTTTCATACGGAAACTCGTCGGTTACAAAGGGATTTCATTTTTTGAACTTATTTGAACTCCAGACTTTTTGTGTGTTCAAAATGCACCATTCAAAGCCACATCATCAA
>NC_057802.1:21049502-21051435 GCF_018294505.1 Triticum aestivum
CATAGCATATGCAAGAAAGTTGAGAGGGTTACGGCAAAAATTGGATGCACTTCGTGTACAAAATGGACAATCTCTTTCGAAGTATCAGGGTTACATACGGAAACTCGTCTGTTACAAAGGGATTTCATTTTTTTAAACTTATTTGAACTCCTGACTTTTTGTGTGTTCAAAATGCACCATTCAAAGCCACATCATCAATTTTTAAACATCTCTGACTTCATTTGTTATTTTTCATGCATTTACTGCTTATTTTGAGCTATAAGACCCTGAAATTGAAAAGCATTTCAAATGAACTCTGAAAAGGTTGAAAGGTTGCATGGTATCATCATTTCACCCACATAGCATGTGCAAGAAAGTAGAGAGGGTTACGGCAAAAATTGGATGCACTTCGTGTACAAAACGGACAGTCTCTTTCGAAGTATCAGGGTTTCATACGGAAACTCGTCGGTTACAAAGGGATTTCATTTTTTGAACTTATTTGAACTCCAGACTTTTTCTGTGTTCAAAATGCACCATTCAAAGCCACATCATCAATTTTCAACCCTTTCTGACTTCATTTGTTATATTTCATGCATTTACTTATTATTTTGAGCTATAAGACCCTGAAATTGAAAAGCATTTCAAATGAACTCTGAAAAGGTTGAAAGTTGGCATGGTATCATCATTTCATCCACATAGCATGTGAAAGAAAGTAGGGAGGGTTACGACAAAAATTAGAAGCACTTCGTGTACAAAATGGACAATCTCTTTTGAAGTATCAAGGTTTCATACGGAAACTCATCTGTTACAAAGGGATTTCAATTTTTGAACTTATTTGAACTCCAGACTTTTTGTGTGTTCAAAATGCACTATTCAAAGCCACATCATCAATTTTCAACCCTTTCTACTTCATTTGTTATTTTTCATGCATTTACTTATTATTTTGAGCTATAAGACCCTAAAATTGAAAAGCATTTCAAATGAACTCTGAAAAGGATGAAAGTTGGCATGGTATCATCATTTCATCCACATAGCATATGCAAGAAAGTTGAGAGGGTTACGGCAAAAATTGGATGCACTGCGTGTACAAAATGGACAATCTCTTTCGAAGTATCAGGGTTACATACGGAAACTCGTCTGTTACAATGGGATTTCATTTTTTTAAACTTATTTGAACTCCTGACTTTTTGTGTGTTCAAAATGCACCATTCAAAGGCACATCATCAATTTTTAACCCTTTCTGACTTCATTTGTTATTTTTCATGCATTTATTGCTTATTTTGAGCTATAAGACGCTGAAATTGAAAAGCATTTCAAATGAACTCTGAAAAGGCTGAAAGGTTGCATGGTATCATCCTTTCACCCACATAGCATGTGAAAGAAAGTGGGGAGGGTTACGACAAAAATTAGATGCACTTCGTGTACAAAACGGACAATCTCTTTTGAAGTATGAGGGTTTCATACGGAAACTCATCTGTTACAAAGGGATTTCAGTTTTTGAACTTATTTGAACTCCAGAATTTTCGTGTGTTCAGAATGCACTATTCAAAGCCGCATCATCAATTTTCAACCCTTTCTGACTTCATTTGTTATTTTTCATGCATTTACTTATTATTTTGAGCTATGAGACCCTAAAATTGAAAAGAATTTCAAATGAACTCTGAAAAGGTTGAAAGTTGGCATGGTATCATCATTTCATCCACATAGCATATGCAAGAAAGTTGAGAGGGTGACGGCAAAAATTGGATGCACTTCGTGTACAAAATGGACAGTCACTTTCGAAGTATCAGGGTTACATACGGAAATTCGTCTGTTACAAAGGGATTTCATTTTTTTAAACATATTTGAACTCCTGACTTTTTGTGTGTTAAAAATGCACCATTCAAATCCACATCATCAATTTTGAACCCTTTCTGACTTCATTTGTTATTTTTCATGCATTTACTTATTATTT
>NC_057802.1:21051695-21055848 GCF_018294505.1 Triticum aestivum
GAACTTATTTGAACTCCAGACTTTTTGTGTGTTCAAAATGCACTATTCAAAGCCACATCATCAATTTTCAACCCTTTCTGACTTCATTTGTTATTTTTCATGCATTTACTTATTATTTTGAGCTATAAGACCCTAAAATTGAAAAGCATTTCAAATCAACTCTGAAAAGGATGAAAGTTGGCATGGTATCATCATTTCATCCACATAGCATATGCAAGAAAGTAGAGAGGGTTACGGCAAAAATTAGATGCACTTCGTGTACAAAATGGACAATCTCTTTTGAAGTATCAGGGTTTCATACGGAAACTCATCTCTTACAAAGGGATTTCAATTTTTGAACTTATTTGAACTCCAGACTTTTTGTGTGTTCAGAATGCACTATTCAAAGCCGCATCATCAATTTTCAACCCTTTCTGACTTCATTTGTTATTTTTCATGCATTTACTTATTATTTTGAGCTATAAGACCCTAAAATTGAAAAGCATTTCAAATGAACTCTGAAAAGGTTGAAAGTTGGCATGGTATCATCATTTCATCCACATAGCATATGCAAGAAAGTTGAGAGGGTTACGGCAAAAATTGGATGCACTGCGTGTACAAAATGGACAATCTCTTTCGAAGTATCAGGGTTACATACGGAAACTCGTCTGTTACAAAGGGATTTCATTTTTTTAAACTTATTTGAACTCCTGACTTTTTGTGTGTTCAAAATGCACCATTCAAAGCCACATCATCAATTTTTAAACCTCTCTGACTTCATTTGTTATTTTTCATGCATTTACTGCTTATTTTGAGCTATAAGACCCTGAAATTGAAAAGCATTTCAAATGAACTCTGAAAAGGTTGAAAGGTTGCATGGTATCATCATTTCACCCACATAGCATGTGCAAGAAAGTAGAGAGGGTTACGGCAAAAATTGGATGCACTTCGTGTACAAAACGGACAGTCTCTTTCGAAGTATCAGGGTTTCATACGGAAACTCGTCGGTTAAAAAGGGATTTCATTTTTTGAACTTATTTGAACTCCAGACTTTTTCTGTGTTCAAAATGCACCATTCAAAGCCACATCATCAATTTTCAACCCTTTCTGACTTCATTTGTTATTTTTCATGCATTTACTTATTATTTTGAGCTATAAGACCCTGAAATTGAAAAGCATTTCAAATGAACTCTGAAAAGGTTGAAAGTTGGCATGGTATCATCATTTCATCCACATAGCATGTGAAAGAAAGTAGGGAGGGTTACGACAAAAATTAGATGCACTTCGTGTACAAAATGGACAATCTCTTTTGAAGTATCAGGGTTTCATACGGAAACTCATCTGTTACAAAGGGATTTCAATTTTTGAACTTATTTGAACTCCAGACTTTTTGTGTGTTCAAAATGCACTATTCAAAGCCACATCATCAATTTTCAACCCTTTCTGACTTCATTTGTTATTTTTCATGCATTTACTTATTATTTTGAGCTATAAGACCCTAAAATTGAAAAGCATTTCAAATGAACTCTGAAAAGGTTGAAAGTTGGCATGGTATCATCATTTCATCCACATAGCATATGCAAGAAAGTTGAGAGGGTTACGGCAAAAATTGGATGCACTGCGTGTACAAAATGGACAATCTCTTTCGAAGTATCAGGGTTACATACGGAAACTCGTCTGTTACAAAGGGATTTCATTTTTTTAAACTTATTTGAACTCCTGACTTTTTGTGTGTTCAAAATGCACCATTCAAAGCCACATCATCAATTTTTAACCCTTTCTGACTTCATTTGTTTTTTTTCATGCATTTACTGCTTATTTTGAGCTATAAGACCCTGAAATTGAAAAGCATTTCAAATGAACTCTGAAAAGGTTGAAAGGTTGCATGGTATCATCATTTCACCCACATAGCATGTGCAAGAAAGTAGAGAGGGTTACGGCAAAAATTGGATGCACTTCCTGTACAAAACGGACAGTCTCTTTCGAAGTATCGGGGTTTCATACGGAAACTCGTCGGTTACAAAGGGATTTCATTTTTTGAACTTATTTGAACTCCAGTATTTTTCTGTGTTCAAAATGCACTATTCAAAGCCACATCATCAATTTTCAACCCTTTCTGACTTCATTTGTTATTTTTCATGCATTTACTGATTATTTTGAGCTATAAGACCCTGAAATTGAAAAGCATTTCAAATGAACTCTGAAAAGGTTGAAAGTTGGCATGGTATCATCATTTCATCCACATAGCATGTGAAAGAAAGTAGGGAGGGTTACGACAAAAATTAGATGCACTTCGTGTACAAAATGGACAATCTCTTTCGAAGTATCAGGGTTACATAGGGAAACTCATCTGTTACAAAGGGATTTCAATTTTTGAACTTATTTGAACTCCAGACTTTTTGTGTGTTCAAAATGCACTATTCAAAGCCACATCATCAATTTTCAACCCTTTCTGACTTCATTTGTTATTTTTCATGCATTTACTTATTATTTTGAGCTATAAGACCCTAAAATTGAAAAGCATTTCAAATGAACTCTGAAAAGGTTGAAAGTTGGCATGGTATCATCATTTCATCCACATAGCATATGCAAGAAAGTTGAGAGGGTTACGGCAAAAATTGGATGCACTGCGTGTACAAAATGGACAATCTCTTTCGAAGTATCAGGGTTACATACGGAAACTCGTCTGTTACAATGGGATTTCATTTTTTTAAACTTATTTGAACTCCTGACTTTTTGTGTGTTCAAAATGCACCATTCAAAGCCACATCATCAATTTTTAACCCTTTCCGACTTCATTTGTTATTTTTCATGCATTTACTGCTTATTTTGAGCTATAAGACCCTGAAATTGAAAAGCGTTTCAAATGAACTCTGAAAAGGTTGAATGTTGGCATGGTATCATCATTTCATCCACATAGCATGTGAAAGAAAGTAGGGAGGGTTACGACAAAAATTAGATGCACGTCGTGTACAAAATGGACAATCTCTTTCGAAGTATCAGGGTTTCATACGGAAACTCATCTGTTACAAAGGGATTTCAATTTTTGAACTTATTTGAACTCCAGACTTTTTGTGTGTTCAAAATGCACTATTCAAAGCCACATCATCAATTTTCAACCCTTTCTGACTTCATTTGTTATTTTTCATGCATTTACTTATTATTTTGAGCTATAAGACCCTAAAATTGAAAAGCATTTCAAATGAACTCTGAAAAGGTTGAAAGTTGGCATGGTATCATCATTTCATCCACATAGCATATGCAAGAAAGTTGAGAGGGTTATGGCAAAAATTGGATGCACTGCGTGTACAAAATGGACAATCTCTTTCGAAGTATCAGGGTTACATAGGGAAACTCGTCTGTTACAATGGGATTTCATTTTTTAAACTTATTTGAACTCCTGACTTTTTGTGTGTTCAAAATGCACCATTCAAAGCCACATCATCAATTTTGAACCCTTTCTGACTTCATTTGTTATTTTTCATTCATTTACTGCTTATTTTGAGCTATAAGACCCTGAAATTGAAAAGCATTTCAAATGAACTCTGAAAAGGTTGAATGTTGGCATGGTATCATCATTTCATCCACATAGCATGTGAAAGAAAGTAGGGAGGGTTACGACAAAAATTAGATGCACTTCGTGTACAAAATGGACAATCTCTTTCGAAGTATCAGGGTTTCATACGGAAACTCATCTGTTACAAAGGGATTTCAATTTTTGAACTTATTTGAACTCCAGACTTTTTGTGTGTTCAAAATGCACTATTCAAAGCCACATCATCAATTTTCAACCCTTTCTGACTTCATTTGTTATTTTTCATGCATTTACTTATTATTTTGAGCTATAAGACCCTAAAATTGAAAAGCATTTCAAATGAACTCTGAAAAGGTTGAAAGTTGGCATGGTATCATCATTTCATCCACATAGCATATGCAAGAAAGTTGAGAGGGTTACGGCAATAATTGGATGCACTTCGTGTACAAAATGGACAATCTCTTTCGAAGTATCAGGGTTTCATACGGAAACTCATCTGTTACAAAGGGATTTCAATTTTTGAACTTATTTGAACTCCAGACTTTTTGTGTGTTCAAAATGCACTATTCAAAGCCACATCATCAATTTTCAACCCTTTCTGACTTCATTTGTTATTTTTCATGCATTTACTTATTATTT
>NC_057802.1:21056200-21057627 GCF_018294505.1 Triticum aestivum
CTGCGTGTACAAAACGGACAGTCTCTTTCGAAGTATCGGGGTTTCATACGGAAACTCGTCGGTTACAAAGGGATTTCATTTTTTGAACTTATTTGAACTCCAGACTTTTTCTGTGCTCAAAATGCACCATTCAAAGCCACATCATCAATTTTCAACCCTTTCTGACTTCATTTGTTATTTTTCATGCATTTACTGATTATTTTGAGCTATAAGACCCTGAAATTGAAAAGAATTTCAAATGAACTCTGAAAAGGTTGAAAGTTGGCATGGTATCATCATTTCATCCACATAGCATGTGAAAGAAAGTAGGGAGGGTTACGACAAAAATTAGATGCACTTCGTGTACAAAATGGACAATCTCTTTCGAAGTATCAGGGTTTCATACGGAAACTCATCTGTTACAAAGGGATTTCAATTTTTGAACTTATTTGAACTCCAGACTTTTTGTGTGTTCACAATTCACTATTCAAAGCCACATCATCAATTTTCAACCCTTTCTTACTTCATTTGTTATTTTTCATGCATTTACTTATTATTTTGAGCTATAAGACCCTAAAATTGAAAAGCATTTCAAATGAACTCTGAAAAGGTTGAAAGTTGGCATGGTATCATCATTTCATCCACATAGCATATGCAAGAAAGTTGAGAGGGTTACGACAAAAATTGGATGCACTGCGTGTACAAAATGGACAATCTCTTTCGAAGTATCAGTGTTACATACGGAAACTCGTCTGTTACAAAGGGATTTCATTTTTTTAACTTATTTGAACTCCTGACTTTTTGTGTGTTCAAAATGCACCATTCAAAGCCACATCATAAATTTTTAACCCTTTCTGAGTTCATTTGTTATTTTTCATGCATTTACTGCTTATTTTGAGCTATAAGACCCTGAAATTGAAAAGCATTTCAAATGAACTCTGAAAATGTTGAAAGGTTGCATGGTATCATCATTTCACCCACATAGAATGTGCAAGAAAGTAGAGAGGGTTACGGCAAAAATTGGATGCACTTCGTGTACAAAACGGACAGTCTCTTTCGAAGTATCAGGGTTTCATACGGAAACTCGTCGGTTACAAAGGGATTTCATTTTTTAACTTATTTGAACTCCAGACTTTTTCTGTGTTCAAAATGCACCATTCAAAGCCACATCATCAATTTTCAACCCTTTCTGACTTCATTTGTTATTTTTCATGCATTTACTGATTATTTTGAGCTATAAGACCCTGAAATTGAAAAGCATTTCAAATGAACTCTGAAAAGGTTGAAAGTTGGCATGGTATCATCATTTCATCCACATAGCATGTGAAAGAAAGTAGGGAGGGTTACGACAAAAATTAGATGCACTTCGTGTACAAAATGGACAATCTCTTTCGAAGTATCAGGGTTTCATACAGAAACTCATCTGTTACAAAGGGATTTCAATTTTT
>NC_057802.1:21057637-21058812 GCF_018294505.1 Triticum aestivum
GGGATTTCATTTTTTTAAACTTATTTGAACTCCTGACTTTTTGTGTGTTCAAAATGCACCATTCAAAGCCACATCATCAATTTTTAACCCTTTCTGCCTTCATTTGTTATTTTTCATGCATTTACTGCTTATTTTGAGCTATAAGACCCTGAAATTGAAAAGCGTTTCAAATGAACTCTGAAAAGGTTGAAAGTTGGCATGGTATCATCATTTCATCCACATAGCATGTGAAAGAAAGTAGGGAGGGTTACGACAAAAATTAGATGCACTTCGTGTACAAAATGGACAATCTCTTTCGAAGTATCAGGGTTTCATACGGAAACTCATCTGTTACAAAGGGATTTCAATTTTTGAACTTATTTGAACTCCAGACTTTTTGTGTGTTCAAAATGCACTATTCAAAGCCACATCATCAATTTTCAACCCTTTCTGACTTCATTTGTTAGTTTTCATGCATTTACTTATTATTTTGAGCTATAAGACCCTAAAATTGAAAAGCATTTCAAATGAACTCTGAAAAGGTTGAAAGTTGGCATGGTATCATCATTTCATCCACATAGCATATGCAAGAAAGTTGAGAGGGTTACGGCAAAAATTGGATGCACTGCGTGTACAAAATGGACAATCTCTTTCGAAGTATCAGGGTTACATACGGAAACTCGTCTGTTACAATGGGATTTCATTTTTTTAAACTTATTTGAACTCCTGACTTTTTTGTGTTCAAAATGCACCATTCAAAGCCATGTCATCAATTTTTAACCCTTTCTGACTTCATTTGTTATTTTTCATGCATTTACTGCTTATTTTGAGCTATAAGACCCTGAAATTGAAAAGCATTTCAAATGAACTCTGAAAAGGTTGAAAGTTGGCATGGTATCATCATTTCATCCACATAGCATGTGAAAGAAAGTAGGGAGGGTTACGACAAAAATTAGATGCACTTCGTGTACAAAATGGACAATCTCTTTCGAAGTATCAGGGTTTCATACGGAAACTCATCTGTTACAAAGGGATTTCAATTTTTGAACTTATTTGAACTCCAGACTTTTTGTGTGTTCAAAATGCACTATTCAAAGCCACATCATCAATTTTCAACCCTTTCTGACTTCATTTGTTATTTTTCATGCATTTACTTATTATTTTGAGCTATAAGACCCTAAAATTGAAAAGCATTT
>NC_057802.1:21058822-21059615 GCF_018294505.1 Triticum aestivum
TCTTCATTTCACCCACATAGCATGTGCAAGAAAGTAGAGAGGGTTACGGCAAAAATTGGATGCACTTCGTGTACAAAACGGACAGTCTCTTTCGAAGTATCAGGGTTTCATACGGAAACTCGTCGGTTACAAAGGGATTTCATTTTTTGAACTTATTTGAACTCCAGACTTTTTCTGTGTTCAAAATGCACCATTCAAAGCCACATCATCAATTTTCAACCCTTTCTGACTTCATTTGTTATTTTTCATGCATTTACTTATTATTTTGAGCTATAAGACCCTAAAATTGAAAAGCATTTCGAATGAACTCTGAAAAGGTTGAAAGTTGGCATGGTATCATCATTTCGTCCACATAGCATGTGAAAGAAAGTAGGGAGGGTTACGACAAAAATTAGATGCACTTCGTGTACAAAATGGACAATCTCTTTCGAAGTATCAGGGTTTCATACGGAAACTCATCTGTTACAAAGGGATTTCAATTTTTGAACTTATTTGAAATCCAGACTTTTTGTGTGTTCAAAATGCACTATTCAAAGCCACATCATCAATTTTCAACCCTTTCTTACTTCATTTGTTATTTTTCATGCATTTACTTATTATTTTGAGCTATAAGACCCTAAAATTGAAAAGCATTTCAAATGAACTCTGAAAAGGTTGAAAGTTGGCATGGTATCATCATTTCATCCACATAGCATATGCAAGAAAGTTGAGAGGGTTACGGCAAAAATTGGATGCACTGCGTGTACAAAATGGACAATCTCTTTCGAAGTATCAGTGTTACATACGGATACTC
>NC_057802.1:21059625-21060688 GCF_018294505.1 Triticum aestivum
AACTTATTTGAACTCCAGACTTTTTGTGTGTTCAAAATGCACTATTCAAAGCCAAATCATCAATTTTCAACCCTTTCTTACTTCATTTGTTATTTTTCATGCATTTACTTATTATTTTGAGCTATAAGACCCTAAAATTGAAAAGCATTTCAAATGAACTCTGAAAAGGTTGAAAGTTGGCATGGTATCATCATTTGATCCACATAGCATATTCAAGAAAGTTGAGTGGGTTACGGCAAAAATTGGATGCACTGCGTGTACAAAATGGACAATCTCTTTCGAAGTATCAGGGTTACATACGGAAACTCGTCTGTTACAAAGGGATTTCATTTTTTTAAACTTATTTGAACTCCTGACTTTTTGTGTGTTCAAAATGCACCATTCAAAGCCACATCATAAATTTTTAACCCTTTCTGACTTCATTTGTTATTTTTCATGCATTTACTGCTTATTTTGAGCTATAAGACCCTGAAATTGAAAAGCATTTCAAATGAACTCTGAAAAGGTTGAAAGGTTGCATGGTATCATCATTTCATCCACATAGCATGTGAAAGAAAGTAGGGAGGGTTACGACAAAAATTAGATGCACTTCGTGTACAAAATGGACAATATCTTTCGAAGTATCAGGGTTTCATACAGAAACTCATCTGTTACAAAGGGATTTCAATTTTTGAACTTATTTGAACTCCAGACTTTTTGTGTGTTCAAAATGCACTATTCAAAGCCACATCATCAATTTTCAACCCTTTCTTACTTCATTTGTTATTTTTCATGCATTTACTTATTATTTTGAGCTATAAGACCCTAAAATTGAAAAGCATTTCAAATGAACTCTGAAAAGGTTGAAAGTTGGCATGGTATCATCATTTCATCCACATAGCATATGCAAGAAAGTTGAGAGGGTTACGGCAAAAATTGGATGCACTGCGAGTACAAAATGGACAATCTCTTTCGAAGTATCAGGGTTACATACGGAAACTCGTCTGTTACAAAGGGATTTCATTTTTTTAAACTTATTTGAACTCCTGACTTTTTGTTTGTTCAAAATGCACCATTCAAAGCC
>NC_057802.1:21060698-21063654 GCF_018294505.1 Triticum aestivum
TCTTCATTTCACCCACATAGCATGTGCAAGAAAGTAGAGAGGGTTACGGCAAAAATTGGATGCACTTCGTGTACAAAACGGACAGTCTCTTTCGAAGTATCAGGGTTTCATACGGAAACTCGTCGGTTACAAAGGGATTTCATTTTTTGAACTTATTTGAACTCCAGACTTTTTCTGTGTTCAAAATGCACCATTCAAAGCCACATCATCAATTTTCAACCCTTTCTGACTTCATTTGTTATTTTTCATGCATTTACTTATTATTTTGAGCTATAAGACCCTAAAATTGAAAAGCATTTCGAATGAACTCTGAAAAGGTTGAAAGTTGGCATGGTATCATCATTTCGTCCACATAGCATGTGAAAGAAAGTAGGGAGGGTTACGACAAAAATTAGATGCACTTCGTGTACAAAATGGACAATCTCTTTCGAAGTATCAGGGTTTCATACGGAAACTCATCTGTTACAAAGGGATTTCAATTTTTGAACTTATTTGAAATCCAGACTTTTTGTGTGTTCAAAATGCACTATTCAAAGCCACATCATCAATTTTCAACCCTTTCTTACTTCATTTGTTATTTTTCATGCATTTACTTATTATTTTGAGCTATAAGACCCTAAAATTGAAAAGCATTTCAAATGAACTCTGAAAAGGTTGAAAGTTGGCATGGTATCATCATTTCATCCACATAGCATATGCAAGAAAGTTGAGAGGGTTACGGCAAAAATTGGATGCACTGCGTGTACAAAATGGACAATCTCTTTCGAAGTATCAGTGTTACATACGGATACTCGTCTGTTACAAAGGGATTTCATTTTTTTAACTTATTTGAACTCCTGACTTTTTGTGTGTTCAAAATGCACCATTCAAAGACACATCATAAATTTTTAACCCTTTCTGACTTCATTTGTTATTTTTCATGCATTTACTGCTTATTTGGAGCTATAAGACCCTGAAATTGAAAAGCATTTCAAATGAACTCTGAAAAGGTTGAAAGGTTGCATGGTATCATCATTTCACTCACATAGAATGTGCAAGAAAGTAGAGAGGGTTACGGCAAAAATTGGATGCACTTCGTGCACAAAACGGACAGTCTCTTTCGAAGTATCAGGGTTTCATACGGAAACTCGTCGGTTACAAAGGGATTTCATTTTTTTAACTTATTTGAACTCCGGACTTTTTCTGTGTTCAAAATGCACCATTCAAAGCCACATCATCAATTTTCAACCCTTTCTGACTTCATTTGTTATTTTTCATGCATTTACTGATTATTTTGAGCTATAAGACCCTGAAATTGAAAAGCATTTCAAATGAACTCTGAAAATGTTGAAAGTTGGCATGGTATCATCATTTCATCCACATAGCATGTGAAAGAAAGTAGGGAGGGTTACGACAAAAATTAGATGCACTTCGTGTACAAAATGGACAATCTCTTTCGAAGTATCAGGGTTTCATACAGAAACTCATCTGTTACAAAGGGATTTCAATTTTTGAACTTATTTGAACTCCAGACTTTTTGTGTGTTCAAAATGCACTATTCAAAGCCACATCATCAATTTTCAACCCTTTCTGACTTCATTTGTTATTTTTCATGCATTTACTTATTATTTTGAGCTATAAGACCCTAAAATTGAAAAGCATTTCAAATGAACTCTGAAAAGGTTGAAAGTTGGCATGGTATCATCATTTCATCCACATAGCATATGCAAGAAAGTTGAGAGGGTTACGGAAAAAATTGGATGCACTGCGTGTACAAAATGGACAATCTCTTTCGAAGTATCAGGGTTACATACGAAAACTTGTCTGTTACAAAGGGATTTCATTTTTTTAAACTTATTTGAACTCCTGACTTTTTGTGTGTTCAAAATGCACCATTCAAAGCCACATCATCAATTTTTAACCCTTTCTGACTTCATTTGTTATTTTTCATGCATTTACTGCTTATTTTGAGCTATAAGACCCTGAAATTGAAAAGCATTTCAAATGAACTCGGAAAAGGTTGAAAGGTTGCATGGTATCATCATTTCACCCACATAGCATGTGCAAGAAAGTAGAGAGGGTTACGGCAAAAATTGGATGCACTTCGTGTACAAAACGGACAGTCTCTTTCGAAGTATCGGGGTTTCATACGGAAACTCGTCGGTTACAAAGGGATTTCATTTTTTGAATTTATTTGAACTCCAGACTTTTTCTGTGTTCAAAATGCACCATTCAAAGCCACATCATCAATTTTCAACCCTTTCTGACTTCATTTGTTATTTTTCATGCATTTACTTATTATTTTGAGCTATAAGACCCTGAAATTGAAAAGCATTTCAAATGAACTCTGAAAAGGTTGAAAGTTGGCATGGTATCATCATTTCATCCACATAGCATGTGAAAGAAAGTAGGGAGGGTTACGACAAAAATTAGATGCACTTCGTGTACAAAATGGACAATCTCATTCGAAGTATCAGGGTTTCATACAGAAACTCATCTGTTACAAAGGGATTTCAATTTTTGAACTTATTTGAACTCCAGACTTTTTGTGTGTTCAAAATGCACTATTGAAAGCCACATCATCAATTTTCAACCCTTTCTGACTTCATTTGTTATTTTTCATGCATTTACTTATTATTTTGAGCTATAAGACCCTAAAATTGAAAAGCATTTCAAATGAACTCTGAAAAGGTTGAAAGTTGGCATGGTATCATCATTTCATCCACATAGCATATGCAAGAAAGTTGAGAGGGTTACGGCAAAAATTGGATGCACTGCGTGTACAAAATGGACAATCTCTTTCGAAGTATCAGGGTTACATACGGAAACTCGTCTGTTACAAAGGGATATCATTTTTTAAAACTTATTTGAACTCCTGACTTTTTGTGTGTTCAAAATGCACCATTCATAGCCACATCATCAATTTTTAACCCTTTCTGACTTCATTTGTTATTTTTCATGCATTTACTGCTTATTT
>NC_057802.1:21064148-21068484 GCF_018294505.1 Triticum aestivum
GAGGGTTACGACAAAAATTAGATGCACTTCGTGTACAAAATGGACAATCTCTTTCGAAGTATCAGGGTTTCATACGGAAACTCATCTGTTACAAAGGGATTTCAATTTTTGAACTTATTTGAACTCCAGACTTTTTGTGTGTTCAAAATGCACTATTCAAATCCACATCATCAATTTTCAACCCTTGCTTACTTCATTTATTATTTTTCATGCATTTACTTATTATTTTGAGCTTTAAGACCCTAAAATTGAAAAGCATTTCAAATGAACTCTGAAAAGGTTGAAAGTTGGCATGGTATCATCATTTCATCCACATAGCATATGCAAGAAAGTTGAGAGGGTTACGGCAAAAATTGGATGCACTGCGTGTACAAAATGGACAATCTCTTTCGAAGTATCAGGGTTACATACGGAAACTCGTCTGTTACAAAGGGATTTCATTTTTTTAAACTTATTTGAACTCCTGACTTTTTGTGTGTTCAAAATGCACCATTCAAAGCCACATCATCAATTTTTAACCCTTTCTGACTTCATTTGTTATTTTTCATGCATTTACTGCTTATTTTGAGCTATAAGACCCTGAAATTGAAAAGCATTTCAAATGAACTCTGAAAAGGTTGAAAGTTGGCATGGTATCATCATTTCATCCACATAGCATGCGAAAGAAAGTAGGGAGGGTTACGACAAAAATTAGATGCACTTCGTGTACAAAATGGACAATCTCTTTCGAAGTATCAGGGTTTCATACGGAAACTCATCTGTTACAAAGGGATTTCAATTTTTGAACTTATTTGAACTCCAGACTTTTTGTGTGTTCAAAATGCACTATTCAAATCCACATCATCAAATTTCAACCCTTTCTTACTTCATTTGTTATTTTTCATGCATTTACTTATTATTTTGAACTATAAGACCCTAAAATTGAAAAGCATTTCAAATGAACTCTGAAAAGGTTGAAAGTTGGCATGGTATCATCATTTCATCCACATAGCATGTGAAAGAAAGTAGGGAGGGTTACGACAAAAATTAGATGCACTTCGTGTACAAAATGGACAATCTCTTTCGAAGTATCAGGGTTTCATACAGAAACTCATCTGTTACAAAGGGATTTCAATTTTTGAATTTATTTGAACTCCAGACTTTTTGTGTGTTCAAAATGCACTATTCAAAGCCACATCATCAATTTTCAACCCTTTCTGACTTCATTTGTTATTTTTCATGCATTTACTTATTATTTTGAGCTATAAGACCCTAAAATTGAAAAGCATTTCAAATGAACTCTGAAAAGGTTGAAAGTTGGCATGGTATCATCATTTCATCCACATAGCATATGCAAGAAAGTTGAGAGGGTTACGGCAAAAATTGTATGCACTGCGTGTACAAAATGGACAATCTCTTTCGAAGTATCAGGGTTACATACGGAAACTCGTCTGTTACAAAGGGATTTCATTTTTTTAACTTATTTGAACTCCTGATTTTTTGTGTGTTCAAAATGCACCATTCAAAGCCACATCATCAATTTTTAACCCTTTCTGACTTCATTTGTTATTTTTCATGCATTTACTGCTTATTTTGAGCTATAAGACCCTGAAATTGAAAAGCATTTCAAATGAACTCTGAAAAGGTTGAAAGTTGGCATGGTATCATCATTTCATCCACATAGCATGTGAAAGAAAGTAGGGAGGGTTACGACAAAAATTAGATGCACTTCGTGTACAAAATGGACAATCTCTTTCGAAGTATCAGGGTTTCATACGGAAACTCATCTGTTACCAAGGGATTTCAATTATTGAACTTATTTGAACTCCAGACTTTTTGTGTGTTCAAAATGCACTATTCAAATCCACATCATCAATTTTCAACCCTTTCTTACTTCATTTGTTATTTTTCATGCATTTACTTATTATTTTGAGCTATAAGACCCTAAAATTGATAAGCATTTCAAATGAACTCTGAAAAGGTTGAAAGTTGGCATGGTATCATCATTTCATCCACATAGCATATGCAAGAAAGTTGAGAGGGTTACGGCAAAAATTGGATGCACTGCGTGTACAAAATGGACAATCTCTTTCGAAGTATCAGGGTTACATACGGAAACTCGTCTGTTACAAAGGGATTTCATTTTTTTAAACTTATTGGAACTCCTGACTTTTTGTTTGTTCAAAATGCACGATTCAAAGCCACATCATCAATTTTTAACCCTTTCTGACTTCATTTGTTATTTTTCATGCATTTACTGCTTATTTTGAGCTATAAGACCCTGAAATTGAAAAGCATTTCAAATGAACTCTGAAAAGGTTGAAAGGTTGCATGGTATCATCATTTCACCCACATAGAATGTGCAAGAAAGTAGAGAGGGTTACGGCAAAAATTGGATGCACTTCGTGTACAAAACGGACAGTCTCTTTCGAAGTATCAGGGTTTCATACGGAAACTCGTCGGTTACAAAGGGATTTCATTTTTTGAACTGATTTGAACTCCAGACTTTTTCTGTGTTCAAAATGCACCATTCAAAGCCTCATCATCAATTTTCAACCCTTTCTGACTTCATTTGTTATTTTTCATGCATTTACTGATTATTTTGAGCTATAAGACCCTGAAATTGAAAAGCATTTCAAATGAACTCTGAAAAGGTTGAAAGTTGGCATGGTATCATCATTTCATCCACATAGCATGTGAAAGAAAGTAGGGAGGGTTACGACAAAAATTAGATGCACTTCGTGTACAAAATGGACAATCTCTTTCGAAGTATCAGGGTTTCATACAGAAACTCATCTGTTACAAAGGGATTACAATTTTTGAACTTATTTGAACTCCAGACTTTTTGTGTGTTCAAAATGCACTATTCAAAGCCACATCATCAATTTTCAACCCTTTCTGACTTCATTTGTTATTTTTCATGCATTTACTTATTAGTTTGAGCTACAAGACCCTAAAATTGAAAAGCATTTCAAATGAACTCTGAAAAGGTTGAAAGTTGGCATGGTATCATCATTTCATCCACATAGCATATGCAAGAAAGTTGAGAGGGTTACGGCAAAAATTGGATGCACTGCGTGTACAAAATGGACAATCTCTTTCGAAGTATCAGGGTTACATACGGAAACTCGTCTGTTACAAAGGGATTTCATTTTTTTAAACTTATTTGAACTCCTGACTTTTTGTGTGTTCAAAATGCACCATTCAAAGCCACATCATCAATTTTTAACCCTTTCTGACTTCATTTGTTATTTTTCATGCATTTACTGCTTATTTTGAGCTATAAGACCCTGAAATTGAAAAGCATTTCAAATGAACTCTGAAAAGGTTGAAAGGTTGCATGGTATCATCATTTCACCCACATAGCATGTGCAAGAAAGTAGAGAGGGTTACGGCAAAAATTGGATGCACTTCGTGTACAAAACGGACAGTCTCTTTCGAAGTATCGGGGTTTCATACGGCAACTCGTCGGTTACAAAGGGATTTCATTTTTTGAACTTATTTGAACTCCAGACTTTTTCTGTGTTCAAAATGCACCATTCAAAGCCACATCATCAATTTTCAACCCTTTCTGACTTCATTTGTTATTTTTCATGCATTTACTGATTATTTTGAGCTACAAGACCCTGAAATTGAAAAGCATTTCAAATGAACTCTGAAAAGGTTGAAAGTTGGCATGGTATCATCATTTCATCCACATAGCATGTGAAAGCAAGTAGGGAGGGTTACGACAAAAATTAGATGCACTTCGTGTACAAAATGGACAACCTCTTTCGAAGTATCAGGGTTTCATACAGAAACTCATCTGTTACAAAGGGATTACCATTTTTGAACTTATTTGAACTCCAGACTTTTTGTGTGTTCAAAATGCACTATTCAAAGCCACATCATCAATTTTCAACCCTTTCTGACTTCATTTGTTATTTTTCATGCATTTACTTATTAGTTCGAGCTACAAGACCCTAAAATTGAAAAGCATTTCAAATGAACTCTGAAAAGGTTGAAAGTTGGCATGGTATCATCATTTCATCCACATAGCATATGCAAGAAAGTTGAGAGGGTTACGGCAAAAATTGGATGCACTGCGTGTACAAAATGGACAATCTCTTTCGAAGTATCAGGGTTACATACGGAAACTCGTCTGTTACAAAGGGATTTCATTTTTTTAAACTTATTTGAACTCCTGACTTTTTGTGTGTTCAAAATGCACCATTCAAAGCCACATCATCAATTTTTAACCCTTTCTGACTTCATTTGTTATTTTTCATGCATTTACTGCTTATTTTGAGCTATAAGACCCTGAAATTGAAAAGCATTTCAAATGAACTCTGAAAAGGTTGAAAGGTTGCATGGTATC
>NC_057802.1:21069958-21073075 GCF_018294505.1 Triticum aestivum
AAAAGCATTTCAAATGAACTCTGAAAAGGTTGAAAGTTGGCATGGTATCATCATTTCATCCACATAGCATGTGAAAGAAAGTAGGGAGGGTTACGACAAAAATTAGATGCACTTCGTGTACAAAATGGACAATCTCTTTCGAAGTATCAGGGTTTCATACAGAAACTCATCTGTTACAAAGGGATTACAATTTTTGAACTTATTTGAACTCCAGACTTTTTGTGTGTTCAAAATGCACTATTCAAAGCCACATCATCAATTTTCAACCCTTTCTGACTTCATTTGTTATTTTTCATGCATTTACTTATTAGTTTGAGCTACAAGACCCTAAAATTGAAAAGCATTTCAAATGAACTCTGAAAAGGTTGAAAGTTGGAATGGTATCATCATTTCATCCACATAGCATATGCAAGAAAGTTGAGAGGGTTACGGCAAAAATTGGATGCACTGCGTGTACAAAATGGACAATCTCTTTCGAAGTATCAGGGTTACATACGGAAACTCGTCTGTTACAAAGGGATTTCATTTTTTTAAACTTATTTGAACTCCTGACTTTTTGTGTGTTCAAAATGCACCATTCAAAGCCACATCATCAATTTTTAACCCTTTCTGACTTCATTTGTTATTTTTCATGCATTTACTGCTTATTTTGAGCTATAAGACCCTGAAATTGAAAAGCATTTCAAATGAACTCTGAAAAGGTTGAAAGGTTGCATGGTATCATCATTTCACCCACATAGCATGTGCAAGAAAGTAGAGAGGGTTACGGCAAAAATTGGATGCACTTCGTGTACAAAACGGACAGTCTCTTTCGAAGTATCAGGGTTTCATACGGAAACTCGTCGGTTACAAAGGGATTTCATTTTTTGAACTTATTTGAACTCCAGACTTTTTGTGTGTTCAAAATGCACTATTCAAAGCCACATCATCAATTTTCAACCCTTTCTGACTTCATTTGTTATTTTTCATGCATTTACTTATTATTTTGAGCTATAAGACCCTAAAATTGAAAAGCATTTCAAATGAACTCTGAAAAGGTTGAAAGTTGGCAGGGTATCATCATTTCATCCACATAGCATATGGAAGAAAGTTGAGAGGGTTACGAAAAAATTGGATGCACTGCGTGTACAAAATGGACAATCTCTTTCGAAGTATCAGGGTTACATACGGAAACTCGTGTGTTACAAAGGGATTTCATTTTTTTAAACTTATTTGAACTCCTGACTTTTTGTGTGTTCAAAATGCACCATTCAAAGCCACATCATCAATTTTTAACCTTTTCGGACTTCATTTGTTATTTTTCATGCATTTACTGCTTATATTGAGCTATAAGACCCTGAAATTGAAAAGCATTTCAAATGAACTCTGAAAAGGTTGAAAGGTTGCATGGTATCATCATTTCACCCACATAGCATGTGCAAGAAAGTAGAGAGGGTTACGACAAAAATTGGATGCACTTCGTGTACAAAACGGACAGTCTCTTTCGAAGTATCGGGGTTTCATACGGAAACTCGTCGGTTACAAAGGGATTTCATTTTTTGAACTTATTTGAACTCCAGACTTTTTATGTGTTCAAAATGCACCATTCAAAGCCACATCATCAATTTTCAACCCTTTCTGACTTCATTTGTTATTTTTCATGCATTTACTGATTATTTTGAGCTATAAGACCCTGAAATTGAAAAGCATTTCAAATGAACTCTGAAAAGGTTGAAAGTTGGCATGGTATCATCATTTCATCCACATAGCATGTGCAAGAAAGTAGGGAGGGTTACGACAAAAATTAGATGCACTTCGTGTACAAAATGGACAATCTCTTTCGAAGTATCAGGGTTTCATACGGAAACTCATCTGTTACAAAGGGATTTCAATTTTTGAACTTATTTGAACTCCAGACTTTTTGTGTGTTCAAAATGCACTATTCAAAGCCACATCATCAATTTTCAACCCTTTCTGACTTCATTTGTTATTTTTCATGCATTTACTGATTATTTTGAGCTATAAGACCCTGAAATTGAAAAGCATTTCAAATGAACTCTGAAAAGGTTGAAAGGTTGCATGGTATCATCATTTCACCCACATAGCATGTGCAAGAAAGTAGAGAGGGTTACGGCAAAAATTGGATGCACTTCGTGTACAAAACGGACAGTCTCTTTCGAAGTATTAGGGTTTCATACGGAAACTCGTCGGTTACAAAGGGATTTCATTTTTTGAACTTATTTGAACTCCAGACTTTTTCTGTGTTCAAAATGCACCATTCAAAGCCACATCATCAATTTTCAACCCATTCTGACTTCATTTGTTATTTTTCATGCATTTACTGATTATTTTGAGCTATAAGACCCTGAAATTGAAAAGCATTTCAAATGAACTCTGAAAAGGTTGAAAGTTGGCATGGTATCATCATTTCATCCACATAGCATGTGCAAGAAAGTAGGGAGGGTTACGACAAAAATTAGATGCACTTCGTGTACAAAATGGACAATCTCTTTCGAAGTATCAGGGTTTCATACAGAAACTCATCTGTTACAAAGGGATTACAATTTTTAAACTTATTTGAACTCCAGACTTTTTGTGTGTTCAAAATGCACTATTCAAAGCCACATCATCTATTTTCAACCCTTTCTGACTTCATTTGTTATTTTTCATGCATTTACTTATTAGTTTGAGCTACAGGACCGTAAAATTGAAAAGCATTTCAAATGAACTCTGAAAAGGTTGAAAGTTGGCATGGTATCATCATTTCATCCACATAGCATATGCAAGAAAGTTGAGAGGGTTACGGCAAAAATTGGATGCACTGCGTGTACAAAATGGACAATCTCTTTCGAAGTATCAGGGTTACATACGGAAACTCGTGTGTTACAAAGGGATTTCATTTTTTTAAACTTATTTGAACTCCTGACTTTTTGTGTGTTCAAAATGCACCATTCAAAGCCACATCATCAATTTTTAACCTTTTCGGACTTCATTTGTTATTTTTCATGCATTTACTGCTTATATTGAGCTATAAGACCCTGAAATTGAAAAGCATTTCAAATGAACTCTGAAAAGGTTGAAAGGTTGCATGGTATCATCATTTCACCCACATAGCATGTGCAAGAAAGTAGAGAGGGT